>NC_056739.1:839561920-839569420 GCF_019279795.1 Protopterus annectens
AATGAAATGTCAAATCTCATTGCAGTCTTTTGGCCGCAGCAGGCTTGTTTCCCCTTGCTCTGGCCTCATCTGAAATACCTTCCATACGTACTGTATCTTTGCCAGATCTTTTACTTCACCCATCCAGCCAGCCTCAGCAGGACATAAAAAAACATGAAATTGAATGCTTGGTTCATCCAGTTCTGATGGTGGCCAAAAACTTCAGGCTGTCTACTGTAGTTTATGCATGTTCTGTTGTGTTCTCAAAAACAGTATGAAGGTTTATCTTAGCAAGTGGAAAAGATTTGCCATATGAGCGTCTTCCACAGGTTTTGATCCATTTTCATCTTCACTGCCAGCCATCTTAAATTTCTTAGCGGGTTTGTTTCAGAAGTTTGCTAGTCACTCCACTGTCAGTGCAGTTAGCAGCCATAACCAAATTTCACGTGGGTCAAAACCAAACTTCCATTGTCTCCTTGAAGATTTCCAAGGTTTTTTTTTTTAAAAGACCTTTCCATGTCCTTCGTGTTTCACTGTTGCATTCATTAAATTTGGGTTATCTGCTTGCAGGTAGCCCTCATTTGGCCTGATTAACAAAGTCTTGGGTCCTGTGTCGGTTGCTGTCCCTTTTTCCATGACGTCAGGTCGTCAGGCATGCACCCGACGTCATTACATCAGTCTTTCTTACCGTGCAGTTCCCTAAGCAGTTCGCAAGTGCCCGTCGGCCGACTCCTGAAATTTTCGTTTTTGATTTTCATAACAGAAGTCTACAACTAAAGCTAAGTACCCCATTGGGGAAACTTTTTCTTGCTCCTTACTTATGTCAGTAAAAGTTAATAATTGCATTACTTGTGGAAAGCAAATATCTCATAAAGATTTTCATTCGTACTGTATTCCTTGCCTTGGCCCTGACCACGACGTACCTTGCTGTCGGTTTTGTGCTTTATTTAGTCAGCGCACTATCCGTCGTCGGTATATTTTCACCTCTAAATATTTCAGTTCTCGGTTTAATTATCCAGAAATGTCATCGGTTAGCCATCCAACTACTGGGATTCTGAAACAAAACGCAAAGATAAAGACAGAGACAGCCCGCCAAGGTCCAAAACTGCTGATGACGCTTCTCCTAAGCCAGTCGCCAGTTCACCTGTACTCAATGAGGCGCTTTCAAGGCCCCTGATACCCGCTACTTCTGATTCACAGGCCTCTACTGAGACCCATTCGGAGGTCGGTATGCCGCGAGATGCTTCAACTATGGAACCTGCGGATGTCCCTACCTTGGATGGGACCTGAGCCGCTGTGCAGGCACCGGCTTCTGAGGGTGAATTCAGGCCTACGGATTTGCATATCAAACTGACGCATACTTCTTTACTTAGGCCTAAATCTCGATCCATCTCTAAAAAAACGATGCCCAGGCCACATGCTCAGGCCTCTAGGCCTAAAAAGCAAATGATAAGAATGGCTGAAGATCTAATACCTCTAATCAGGGATGGCCAAACCCCCCCCCCCCCCAAGAGGCCAAGGACTGAAGTTGATTATGAGTCTTCTGATGAGGATTCTGTTTTTCCTTACTCTTCTGATGATCTGGATTTGCCCTTACATACTTATGAGGATTCTGATGCAGAGGTCTCTATTCCCTCTGCTTCCACTCCTGAGGATTTTTCTTTTTGAGAAACCTTACATACTCTTAAGTTAGCATTTCCTCTGGGAAAGCCAGCATTTTTCTGATTCAAAAAAGAGGCTTAGGTATTTCCTTCTCCTTCCTCAGCATAGGCCTTTAGCTATTCCTCCTGTACTAGACATTGTTGATGATGCTTTCTCGGAATCTAGTTTGGCCCCTGATTCCCTGCCTCCTGCTCCCAGAAAACCTGACAGATACTACAGGGTCCCTGAATCACACAAGTTCCTTTTCAAAAATCCTATTGCATCTCCAGAGACTATTTCACAGGGGCCCAAGGGCATTAAGGCTTCTAATCAGAAGGCATGCTTGGCTTAAGGAGCAATCTTTGCCTGATCATGTTAAAGCTAAATTGTTGGATATTCCTTTAAATCAGGACCACCTGTTTAGCAACAAGGCTGAGGAAGTTCTTAAAAAGATGGAAGATAATGTTAAATCTATGCAAACTGTTCAAGATTTTTCATAAGTTCAGCCTCCTAGATTTAGTAGGCACTGGCCCTCTAAGAATTGGTGCTTTCCAGCCCCTTCCAAGTCTACTCAAGCCAAACCCAGACACAGCAAAAACCCCAGGTTTCAGTCCCAGGGGACTCACAGAACTAAGCAGTGGGGGGTCTCCACTTCCAAGTCTGGGAATGATAAGACTCCCCCCCCCCACATGTTAAACTGTCTCAATGACTTCCTTTTAAAATTTCCTGGCACTTATCAACTGACTGCCCCTTTGGGGGGGAAAGATTCGTCTTCATGCAAAGAATTGGGAACTCATTACCCAGGACAAATGGGTTTAATACATAGTGTCCCAGGTATACAGATTTCACTTCCACACGTTGCCAGCACCAAGTGGGTGGCATAGGTCTCAACCTTCCATTTCCAAAATGAGGAACACTAGCCCTCATAATGTGTAACAAATGGGCAAAATGTGAAACACATACTAATGGCTTACTAACAACTTCAACTAGGAAGGCTATAGGATTGTTAAAATATGCTGGTTTTACTTATAAAGAAGATGTTTTAATGAATTAATATGATTAATTTCTATTTACCATGGATTTCACTTAAAAAAAAATCCTAACACTGAATGTGTGACAGGGTCTTTCAGTGTGGAATATTGAGGAACTTTGAAGAACATGAACTTTTTAAGAACCCAAATGAGGTACGTTCCTCGTAATGAGGTACACTTGAGAGGTATGGTGGGTGGCCGGACCTACTCCCAAATCAGTGAGCAGAGGCCCAAAAACAAGTACTTTCTCTCTTAAGCATGGGGGCTATTCAACTCTTACCAGAAGAGGAAAAGGGACAAGGTTTCTACTCAAGACTTTACCTGGTAACCAGAAAAGACAATTCATGGCGTCCTATCCTGGACCTGTCTACTCTAAACACCTTTTTTTGGAGATTCCAAAATTCAAGATGCTGTCTCTTCAATTTTTTCTTATGCTAGGCAAAGATGCCAGGTTGGCAACACTAGATTTAAAAGAAGCATACCTGCACATCCCAACATGGAATCTTGCAGAAGATACCTACGTTTCAAAGCAGGCCACACACACTATCATTTCTCTGCACTGCCCTTTTGCTTATCTTCTCCGCCCAGGGTATTCACAAAGTGCCTAGCTCCAGTTATTGCATTTTGCAGGCAAAGAAATATTCAAATATACCCATACCTGGACAATTGTCTTATTCAGGCAGAAACCAGGACATACTTTTGAATCATCTGGCCTTTGTAAAAAGGGTTCTAACTTGTCTGGGGCACACCATAAATGAAAAGAAATCACACCTGGTACCCTGTCACCAAATTATATTCCTGGGAGCAAGCTTGAATACAGCTTCCCAGATGGCTTACCTCAAGCCAGAAAAGCAAATTCATTTGACAATGTACTTCAAACAAGTGGCCACAAAAACCCTGCTATCTGCAAGACAAATTCTGCAAGCCTTGGGGTTCATGGCCTCCTGCATTCTTTTAATTCCATATGCAAGATTGCATATGAGGAAACTACAGTGGTATCTAAAAAAACTATGGTGTCAACATTCTCAAGACCTAGAAACAATGATTCCTATCATACCTTGCCTACGCCTAGAGTTCCTTTGGTGGGCAGAGGCCTGCCACCAAAACAAGGGACTACCTTTCACACCACCCCTGCCACCCAAACCCTAACAATAGATGCATCAGGCTATGCATGGGGTGGCTCCTCTGGCAGGGAAGTGCATTCAGGGCAAATGGAACCCAAGTCAAATGCACCTGCATATCAATCAAAAAGAAATGTTAGCTGTACATAATGCTCTGGCAGCCTTCAAGGACCACATTCTTCCAGGACAACTAATGTAAAAGACAGACAACACCACTGTTATGTGGTACATAAACAAGCAGGGGGGTACACATTCTTACCCCTACTGCAGACTAGCCATGGCATTGTGGAACACAGCCTTGAGCTACCCAAGTGCACCTACAAGCTCAATTTCTGCCATGATAATTAAATACATTGGCAGATGGGCTAAGCAGAAACCTCATGGACCCACACGTGTGGAAACTGGAACCAAGGATTTTCAACATGTTGACAAGCAAATGGGGGAGCCCAGATATAGACCTGTTTGCCTCTCCCCAGAACTACCAATTGGACAAATTTTGCACAAGGACTCCCCACAAATGGGCCTGGAAAGTGGATGCTCTGTCCTTCAGCTAGAAAAACTTATCAGTCTATGCCTTCCCCTCTCTGCCTCTGCTTTCCAAAGTACTACTAAAAATCAAACAGGACAATCCAAGGATTTTGATTGCTCCAGTCTGGCGGCACCAACACTGGTACCCCCTCCTGCGCAGTGTGTCACGGTTATCCCCATGGCACCTGCTTCAGACTCCTTCCCTGCTTTCTCAGCAGGAGAACCAGATTCTGCACTCTCAGCTTCCAACACTGAACCTTGCAGCCTGGCTAATTATGTAATCTCTCCTTTACCATCCCTCAGCAAACCTGTGATGGATATCATTTTAGAGGCAAGGAGGCCTAGTACTAGAAAATCTTATGCTGAAAAATGGAAAAGATTCTGTGCCTGGAACCAAACTCAAGGCATGAGCACAGCAGCGCCCAATTTACCTCAGATTTTACAATACTTAACTGAGATGCTTCACAAGGGCCTGTCTTTTTCCTCCATTAAAATCCATGCCTCAGCCATTTCAGCTCATTATAACTCAGAACCTCCCCTCTTCTCTCATCCACTGCTCAAGCAGTTCCTCAGAGGGGCCAAAAATTTGAGACCATCGAGGAGAGCTCCAACCCCAGCCTGGGACCTTAACTTTGTCTTGGAGAAACTCACTCTACCTCCTGTAGAGCCAGCTGCTACTGCAGACTTAAAATTTCTTTCTTGGAAAACAGCTTTCCTTTAGAAATCACTTCAGCTAGAAGGGTATCTGAAATACAGGCCCTTATGGCAGTGGAGCCTTTCATCATCTTTCAAGCGGACAGGGTGTCCCTCGGAACCAATCCATCCTTCATACCCAAGGTGGTATCCAGTGTGGCTTTTAATCAGTCCATTCATTTACCAACCTTCTTTCCCAATCCACAGAATAAAGGAGAACGGATACTGCATTTCTTAGATGTGCACAGCCACCTCAGATTCTACTTGGACAGGACTAAACCTCAAAGGAAATCTGAACAATTGCTGGTGGCATTTGCTGCAGGGGCAGAGGGGAAGGCTATTTCAAAGCAAACCATTTCTAAATGGATAAGCCATTGCATTCATTTCTGCTATAAGCACCATGGAAAATCTATCCCCCAGGGGATCAGACCTCACTATACCAGGGCTGCATCTACCTCTACAGCCTTTCTCAGAGGCGTCCCTACCAGGGACATCATAGAAGCTGCTACCTGGAGTTCTATGCATACTTTCACCAAGCATTATCATTTGCCAATTTTCTCTAAATCCAGAACTGGCTTTGCCACTGCAGTCTTGCAGAGCCTTATAGCGGGTCCTAATGCTATCTAAATGCCTCCTCCCAACCATAGCTTTGGGAATCTACCCAAATGTAATGACTGCAACAGTGAAACACGAAGAACATAGTACATTTGTGTACACTTACCATAAATGTAGATGTTCGAGTGTATTCACTGTTGCAGTCCTGGTTACCCTCTCTCCAGCCCCTTAACTTCTTTTGGCTGTACCTCTACTTTCCTTTACTATGCTTAAAAGCCTTTTTGGTGTATTTGCTTTTTTGTTGGAGGTATATCTTTGTGCGTTTATGTTTAATTGTTTCCCATTAGGGGGCACCTGACATCTGGGGCAAGAAAAACTGATGTAATTGCATCGGCTGCATGTTTTATACCCCTGACGACCTGACATCATGGTAGAAGGGACAGCAACCAAAGCAGAACCCAAGACTTTGTTAATCAGGCCGACTGTGGGCTACCTGCAAGCAGATAACCCAAATGTAATGACTGCAACAGTGAATACACTCGAACATCTACATTTATGGTAAGTGTACACAACTGTACTTTCTAAGACCTGCAATCACGGATCCACTTCCTCCATAGGACATCTTTCTAATGCTTCAAATAACTAGGTTTCATTTTGAACTACTATCCTCAGCAGCTCTTAAAATCCTTACTTGGGAAAACTATTTTTCTAGCAGCTGTTAGTTCAGGTATAAAAGCATCTCGGAGTTACAAATGTTGTCCTGCAGGACTTCATTGTATGATTTTTTTTCATAAGGATAGGGTGTCCTTGCAAACCAATCAATCTGATGTTGTTAATCTTCATTCATTCCTTACTAATGGGTATCAGTTATGTCTTCGGAACCAAGTCGGCCGTTATAACAAGCTCGCGCCTGCCAGAAAACTCTCGACCTAAGCTTACCCATAGTGCCCCTCTCTCTATCACCTCAGATTTTGTTTGCCACATATAATATCAGGGCGTTTCAGGCTGGCACTCAAGCTAAGTGACTTAAAATTTATAGGTGTTTTGAAACAATTTTCCTTCACCTTTGGGAATTTCTATTCTATTAGTAGTCGTTTAGTGTTTGCTACTCTTTGCTTCCTGTTTGAGTGCCTTTTTTCTGATTTTGTACCATGTTTTTGGTATTCTTCGTACCATTGTTGGAACAGGCCTTTCTTACCTCCGGGGTAATCTTTAATACCATTTTTGGTATTCCCACCTTCTCTCTTTTTACCCGTTGGGTACTTTTTTACCATTGTTGGTAATCCAAAAAAAAAAATTATCAGTCTTTTTCTTGACTGACTGTGTGTGTGTGTGTGTGTGTGTGTGTGTGTGTGTGTGCGGGCGCGCACCTGCATGTGTAGGTGATTGTTTTTGTATTTTATTTGACAATGTTTTTCCTTATTATTTACAATGGCTGATAAAAAGGGGACATCAGGCTTTAAACAGAGTGATCAGTGTGATAGGAAAATGCCGAATTCTGATGGACATTTGTCCTGTGTTTATTGTCTTGGGGTGCCGCATCTAAAAGTTCAACCCCCATGCGACTTACGTAAGGGCTTTATTGCCTGTAACTTGACAGAAAGGAAAAATAAATTCTCAAAGGTCTCCTAAAACCTCCTTTCAGGGAAGCTATATCTGCGGCGGAGTGCTCAACCCATCCTAAAAAGGAATATAAAAAAAGGAATCAGTCCGTACCTTCCTCTCCAAATGCCCATGACTCTGTCTGCTAAATCTCCCACGGGACCGAAGACAAAAGTTCCTAAACTGACTCTTGTAATCTTGGCACCAGGGCCTCAAACCCCTTTTACAGTACCGACTTCGGCACCAAGACGTCAAACATCTACTACGGTACCGTCCTCAGCACCAGTGCCTCAAACACCTACTATGGTGCCGCTCATGATTACGGAACCACCCAAAACTTCTACTCCTGC
>NC_056739.1:839574420-839586415 GCF_019279795.1 Protopterus annectens
TGTTGGTGACGTAGGCAAAGATAAACCTCTTTGTTTGCAGACAAAGGATATGGAGTCAGTCAACTTGGCTAAAGTCACTTTGGAATCTGCCTTGCCCAATCTGCTTTGAGAAAAGGAGACAAAAAAATTGGTCGGATTTTCTGAAATCTTTGGTTCAATGAAGATAAAAATGAAGTTGCCTATGTACGTCCAAAAGATTCAGTATATACTCACCTTTATTGAAAATTTTTAGGAAGAAATCTGGAAGGTTAATGACCTGATTAATGTTAGACTCAGAAGCCACCTTAGGTAAAAAAGATGGGTTAGTATGGAAAGGCACCTTATCCTTATGAAAAAGCAAGTAAAGAAGCTTGGTTGAAAGGGCCTGGAGGTCAGATACTTATCTAGCTGATGTAATGACAACCAGGAAAAAGGTTGGCAGAAGGTTCAAATGGACTTTGCGTCAAACTTTAAAGTAAGATAGATAAGTCCCAAGGAGGAAGAGTAGGTTTCTTGACTGGGGGCCTAAGTAAAAAGGTGACTTTCAGAAATGTTTTGCACAGCTTAGAAGAAGGTAAAGAAGCTTGATTTTCACCAGAATGAAAATTAGAAATAGTGGCCAGCTGTACTTTGATAGTAGAGAAGCTAGCCTCCTCTTTGAAGAGAGATACTAAAAATCTAGGGCTGTGGAGATTGGGGTAAAAAAAAGGATCTAAATCTCTGTGGAGGGCCGAAATAGAAAATGTCTTCCATTTACTTGTGTCTACCTTCCGGTAGAAGCCTTTTGAGAGGACAATAGCATATGTTGGATTGGGGAGGAAAGCTTGGGCTGTGTCCGGCCTTCATTAGAACTGGAGAAACCATACGGTTAACTTGAGGCCTATTATGGATGAACCACCCCAGTTGGATGAGACAAAAGGTCTGGACCCGGAGTCCAGTGACCAGGGCAGATGCAACAGATGAGGCCACAGAAAGGGAAACCAGATTTGGCAAAGCCAAAAGAATGCAATCAGGATAATTGTGCTCTTCAACTAGTAGGCTTTCTGTAGACACTTTGGAAGTAGAGGTAATTGGGGATAAACACAGAGGAGATCGGGGGCCAATTGTGAACTAGGACATGTCTCTGTGATTCCCCGGGAGCAGGGTGAAGAACCTGCTGCACTTTTTGAGGGGGGGGGGGGGCAAAGAAATTGCAACATAGCTGGCCTCATCGATGGAAAAATTCTTTCCACCACTTTGACATTAAGAGATGACTCATGAGGCATCAGAATGGACCTGCCTAGTTTGTCTGCAAGCAGATTGAATTTCCATGGTATGTGCATTGCAGTGAGAAAGTGACCAGAAGAGATTGCTAATTGCAACACATTGCCTCGAGATAGAGAGGATAAGACCTGGTTCCTCGCATTTGTTGATTTATTTATTTGATATTTGTTGACCGGGAAAAGTCCAACTGGGCAAAAACCCATTTTCACCGGAGGCCTGGGGAGAAGAGCTCCAAATATATAACAGTTAATTAAGTACACAATGAAAAAAAATTACAGTTAAGTTATAGCATCAAATTAAGTAAATAATACTGTAATAAAACAAGACTTAGCATATGCAGTTAAGTTTCAGCAGCAATAAAATAGAACAAGTAGCAAGTACAATAAAATTGTCAGCAACAAATAGAACAATATATAACAAGAGAAGCTGGATTGTAAGTCATTGACAAGTATTTGCAAATCAGTTGAAAGCTGTAAACAGGTGAAAAGGAAGGTATAGAAGAAGCAGAATAGAATTAAGTACAGTATTAAAAAAATATATGTGAAGTAATGGATAAGTATCTGTAGGCTAGCAATGAGAAAAGGGAATGCAGAGACTGGAAAATGCAGAGTTTTGAATAGGAATAATAGAGATGGTAGTTCAGTAAGTAGACAGGGGAAAATATAGTAACAAACAGCTGGAGGACAGTAAAGACGAAAGAAATGAAAAGTATGAGGAGTAATAGTATTTAAGTAGGATGGGGGGGGTGAGAGGAGGAAAAAATTATTGACAGACAAGGCAGGATTGAGAAGTGGATTGTGGAGACGCTAGGTGGGGTGGAGGCAGGAGCAAAGCCAGGAGTTAAGGAGTCTTTCTTGTAACAGTTTTTTGAAATTATGATTGTTTGGTATGGATCTGATGTCTAAGGGGATCCTGTTCTAGACAGAAGCCACTGTACAACTGTGTAGGCTACGGCCTATGGATCTTATAGGTTTATAGATATTCAAGAGGTGTTGGTTAAATCTCCGGAGGATGTGTTTTGGGATATGTAGTAGGAAGTGATAGATGAGATGGATGGGACAGGCAGTAGGTTTATTCATTATAAAATGTGCAAGAGCTAGCTGGGAGAGGAGAAGATGGTGAGGTAGTTCAAGCCAGTTTTTTTTTTTTTTTATATAGGGTTAGGCAATTGTATGTGAGTTGAAGGGCTGATTGGCAGCAAATCTGGAAAATTTATTGTAGCACCCAGAATCCTAGCAGTGTTGGATGAGTTGCTACCATCGGCATGCTTTTGATATACCAGACCAAGACATATTTTCTGATTGGATCACAGTTGTCCCGGTGGGGAGAGCATCTTGAAAAGTCTGCAATGCTAGAAAGATTTGCCTTATCTCCTGGACATTAATATGAGAGCTGGCCTCTTGAGGGGGCCACATACCTTAGACTGTCCTTCCCAAGAAATGCCTCTCCCAACCAAGATGGGAGGCATCTGTGGACACTGTGGCTGCTGAAAGAGACAAAACTGAAGGACAGCCCTGAGAAATTTTATTTGAATGTATCCACCAAAGAAGGTGTTCCTTGCAAACTTATGTAATCCTGACTGGGGTGTATAAAGGCTGTTGAAGATTAGACCACTGAACTGACAGGGTCCACTGTATAATCTGCATATATCTGGCCAATGGAAGTAGAGTTATTGCTGATGCCATTGACCATAAGGCTTTCAAGACCAGTCATGCTGAAGGATAGGAATGTGCAGTCACTTCCTTTACCTGGGATCTGAGGGTTTGTACTCATATTGGAGAGAAGACACTGTCTGACTGAATGTGTCTAAATGAGCACCTATGAACTCCAGGTTCTTTGTAGGAGTGAGTTGTAACTTGCCTGTAGTTGACTGAGATGCCCTGATAGTGGCACAATTGGAGCATGTAGTCCCTCGCTTGTAAAAGTAGATGCCTCATTGGAGCAGTTAGGAACCAGTCATGTAGATATAGAAACACCCAGAATCCTAGCAGTCTTAGGTGAGTTGCTACCACTGGCATGCGTTTGGTAAACACCCTGGGGGCTGTGATGAGACCACAAGGCAGTGCTCTGAACTGATGATCACTGTCTCCCTGCTAGAAGCACAGATATCTTCTCAAGTGCCTGTTCATTTTGATGTGATAGTACGCATCTTGAAGATCTGTCAAGCACATCCAATCATTTTGTAGTGGGCTAAAGGGACTGAGTCTTGACCATTCGGAACTTTGCATGTTTTACGTACTGATAAAATTTGCTGAGATCAGAATAGGTCTCAAGTCCCCTGTCCTTTTTGGCACTAAAAATAATCTTGAATACATTCTGGATACTGTTTGGTCTGGGGGGTACTTCTTGGATGACTCTTTTTTTTTTTTTTTTTAGTAGCTTTACTATTTTCAAAGCTGTTGCCGTTCTCTGATTGGGTGGAACATCAGTGATCTTCCTTATTTTTATGGGGGGTGGATTTGGGAAAATGTTATGAAATGACCTATGGATATGATCCTCTGCACCAGGTGTAAAAGATCTCTGAGGTATAGAGAAACAGATCCCAATGGCAGACAAGGTCGTTCCTGCCGTCTCACTTCTGGAGAGCGTTTCCTTCACATTCGGGCTGAACAGAGAAAATCCATCAAATGGAGCATTGATGAACAAAGACTTGAAGGGCTCCACAAATTTGCAGAAGCACATCCAGGCATGTCTTCTGATGGCTATGCCTGAACCTGCCCCTCTTGAGGTACCCTCTGCAGCATGAGAAATCAACCTCATGGACATATTAGATGTAGACTGAAGGGTGGCCTGTTGAGAGGAAACCTTATTGTGGTCCTCCACAGACATGGACCTGAAAAGAGATTTGGAAAGCTCCTTTGTCTAATCTCTTTGCAACCTGGTAAAGTGTGCCAAATAATTCACCAACTGTAGGGTAAAGGTCGCTGAGGCATAGAAGTGCTTTTCATATCTGTGTAACGTTCTAGACTTCCTGTTAGGGGGATGGACAGATTTGCTGTCCTGTGTGAGCTCTTTCTTGGTGGCTGCTGCTACAACCATGGCATCTACTGGGACCCCCTTGCTCCAGTGTGCTGTCTCCTGAGGGGATGCTAAAAATCTGTGTGGTGACTTGGGAATTCCAAGGAAAAGAACAGTAGGCTGAGCCTAAAACAATACAAACAGCGACAACCTACAAGCTTGTAAGAAATCTGTTTTCAATTTGGAAAGACTGGTTATTAGGTTGACAACATTGCATTTAGAGGTACAATATCTGAATGAATGTATCTCACGTAATATAGTACCTCAGGGTTTGAGGACCGCCAAATTTCCGAACTGTGTTGTGCCAGGAGACTAACTGTGTAACATGTTGGTGAAGCTTTACAATGATGCAGGGTTATCAATGATGCGGATTCTAGTAAAACATTATGAGACAGAATTGCTTAAATTAACTGATGAGATCAAAACAATAGATGAAAAAATTAAGCAGTTCACCTGTTTTTCACAATTTTTGCCACTATACAATAGTATAGAGGCTAAAACAGACAGACATAAGGCAACAGTTATTCTTAGGAAACAGAACAAGATGCGAAGGGACATTTATGCATATAATAACAACGAGGCATATATATGTACATACAGTGAAGAAAAAGTCACTAATGAAAACAACAATAGTAACGGGAGAGAGGTTGATTCTACCTTCAAACCTTCTAGGTTTGAAAATACAAAAGTTAATGGAAATGATAATTTTGCATCTGTGAATTCCATTGGAAATAATAATTTGTCTTGATGAAGTGCAGACTGCTGACAACACAGTAAACAACAGCAATGATATAAACAATATGGAAAGTATTGCTACTACCAGTTTTGCAGAAGTGATAGTTTCTAACAACAAACAAAACACCCCTTTTTGGGTGAATCAAGGACAAACCAAAAAGACTACCAAGTGGTTCAATTCTACCCAGTACAAGGGCAAACAGAAAGGGAAGAACAAAAGGAAGTGGTAACAACACACTTTGAAAACAATGACTATTCAATGACTATTGTTAATTTAAGTGACAACTACCTTTCTGAATCTTGTAACAATCTTTTAAAAAAGGGTTTTAATTTCATTCCTTCCAACAAAGTAGAAATAGGGAAATTGTTGGTAGAGTTTAGGATTTTTTTGCGCAAACTAAACTTAAAATATATCATGAAGGACGTTAATATGCCTAGTTCTACCAAAAACAAAACACTCAAAAGGCCCAGTACTTATAACCCCCCATTGGTTAATACACTTCAAGTGTTCCAAAAGATTTGTGAAACAGAATTTAGACAATTGATAAATGTAGAAACACAAGACAACTTGACATCTTTGGAACGAGATGCTTTAAAACAACTTTCTAAGACTCAGGACATCAGAGTCATGAAAGCAGACAAAGGGGGAAAGATAATAGTAATGAATACATCTGATTACAATAAGGCTGTAAATACACTGCTGGAAGATAGAAACAACTATTGTAAGGTTAGTCTTGAATTCATTTTAAACTGCTATAGGAGGGTCAACACTTCCCTATTTGATATGTTTTGTCAGGAAGAACTTGATAGGGAAGACTACGACTTCATGTTAACAGAGCATCCGAAAATGGGGAGTTTTTTTGGCATACCAAAAATACAGTATGGTACAGATGATCTGACATTTAGACCTATAGTGTCAGCTAAAAACTCTAAAGCAGAAAATATTTCCATTTGGCTAGACAACATTTTGAATCCAATAGCACAAAAGGCAGAACATTTCTTAAGGGATTCATGGCATTTGTTAGAAATATTAGCCAAAGGTGATTTTTCTTACAATCAAGTTTATTTTGCGACATTGGATGTCAAAAGTCTCTACACTTCTATCAATCAAGAAGAGGGTGTAGAAGGAATGAGATTTTATTTAACTTCCAAATCAAATATGAGCAGTTCCAAAGTAAACACAATATGTTCATTAATGGAAACAGTTCTTGATAACAATTTTTTTGCATTCAACAAAGAGTATTATAAACAAATATCTGGAGTTGCGATGGGAGCCAGAGTAGCCCCAGCATTTGCCAATATTGTTATGTCAAATTGGGAACAGGAACATCTTAAAGCTCATTGTAGTTTTGACAAAGTTCTACTTTATGTAAGATACATAGATGATTTGTTTTTTTTATGGAGAGGGGACAAAATTCAGTTTGAAAAAATGGTGGAGGATCTAAACAAAACAAGTTTTTTAACATTCAAAATTAGTGGTTTTGGGAAGGAAATAGATTTCCTAGACCTCACACTATACTTGTATTGTTCTAGTTATTCCTTGCACAGTAAGATATATAGGAAACCGTGTTTTACAAATCAGTATCTTCACAAAGAAAGTTTACATCCTGAACATATGAAGAAAAACGTAATAAAAGGGCAAATGATAAGGCTGAGTAGGCTGACATCAGAAGACAAAATATATTTCAAGGAACTACTGTTGAGGAAATTGTTTATAGAAAGAGGTTACCAACTTAAATGGTTAAAAAACTTAGAAAGAGAAGTAACTAAGTTGAGACAAGGAGTAGCAAAACCAATATTGTTGATCCAAAATAATGAATTCATGACAAGAGACACTGTACACCATACAGAGAGATTAGAAACAATGGATTTTTACACTGCTTTTCCTTTACCTATGTCTAATGAACTGATTTACATTAGGGACATCATAGAGAAAAATTGGAGGATTATATTAGGGAATAGAGATCTCATGTTAAGTCTAGGTTTAACACCCAGATTCACCTACAAGAATGTGACAAATGTTAAGAAATTGTTGGAATACAACAGTCACAGCAGAGAGACAACCACTAGAGCAGTAAGCAACAAAAAGGGAACTTTTTCATGTAAGGATTGTAAGCAGTGTCGTTACATTTGTAACACTTCATTTGTGACACTAAAACATCTAAACAGAACTTTTTGGGCACATAAATACTACAATTGTAATAGTGACCATGTAGTATATTTGGCGGCCTGTGTTACATGTGGATGTTATTACATCGGTAAAACGATAAGAGTTTTGAAACGCCGAATTTACGAACATATTTTGGCAATTAAAAACAAAGACACTAACAACTCTCTTGCTAGACATGCTCTAACATGTGATGATTTCAAAAAATTTGAATTTTTTGTATTAGATCAAGTAGATAAATGTATGCTGATGGGGGACATCAATAACAAATTAGAGCAAAAAGAGACGTTGTGGCAGTTACTATTAGGGGCGGATTCCCCCCCGGGTTTAAATGATACTATAAACATCAAGTGTTTTTTACTGTATAGATAAAAAAACACACAAAACCCATTTTGGTTTGACATTTCTAGAATGTGGTTAGAAGTTAATTATCATAGAATTACAGTGATTCATAGAATAGATGAGGTTATTGGATGATTAGATGCTTACAGTATTTTCAAAAAATTCATGAATTATGATTTTATATAAATATATACTTAATAGAGGTATTTAAAAAGTGTACACATTCAGTAATAATTGTATATATAATATATACACATATATATATTTTTGTCATCATATTTTGTCATCACATTTTACACAATTTTTTACAACATATTTTTGTATGGTTACAATTCATAAAAGTTTTATATAAGGGAACAAATGACTAACTTTTAGAATTGTTGGGAATATTCGAGTATATTTATATATGTATTTAGAGTGTATTTTTTGTAGTAAATACTGTTATACTGCTTATATGTAGACATATTTTGCAATAATTCAGAGTGTATTTATTGACGCTTGATGAATTGTTTATATAACCAAGGTTTTACAAAATAACTTTCTCTTTTTGGGGACATCAGTGAGATGTTCATTTATTTATTTTATTACATCATTTCCTGTTGTTAGTGTATAAAACGGGAACATGGGAGAGTTCCCGTTTTTCTGACGAAGTTCACATTTTATATTAAAAGTGAAAGAAAGCGCTAACTTGCATTCGCTTTGTGGTATCCTTTTGCAACGGCTCAGCCTACTGTTCTTTTCCTTGGCATTTTCATCGTTTTTCGGCTAGTCTGAATTTTGTGGTGACTTGGGAATTGGCTCAACAGTATTCATTTCCTTCCATGTGCAGTGTGAGACTAGATCTATTAGCTCATCAGCTAGAGGGGTCACCCAAGACGTAGCTGGGTCAGACCTGAATACAGATTCCTCCTGGGAGGGGGTCTGAAGACCATCCACCTTTTTGTTTAAAAGTTCCAGTTTATCTCCAAAGGAGACATCCTCAGGTGGAGATCTGTGGGTCCCTTCCCACTCATAAAAGTCAGTGCCCTCAGTTAGAGATTCCTGAGGGGAATCCAAGTATCTCCTTTAACACATCCTTTTCCCACGGACCTCATCAGTGGGATGGTCTGGTGAGGTATTGGAAGTGACAGGGGAGTCCCTAGGGACTTGACTGGAGGTTTGTTCGGACAGGCTTTCTCAGTGGGATAAAGGTGAGAGGCTCAGAACTCAAACCCGACAGTAGAACAGAAACAGAATCTGAGTGGGGCAAGGATATCCTTGCACTGGAGCTGAAGACCCCTGTGCCGATGAGCCCTGAACCCCCCCCCCGATCCCCATCTTGAGGAGGGAGTCGGGCCTAAGCTGTCCAGCACCAAGGGGCAAGGGCGACTCCAGTAACCTCACAGTCGACGTCAATGCCCCGGAGCCATTGCTGACAATTCAGCTCTAAATGTCATCCTGTTGTAAAAGCATCTGAGCTGGAAGACTCAGGGAATTGGTCAGAGTCTAAGAACGACCTGTCTTCAGAGCTGATGAGGGCACCCTCAAAGATCTTGGATCTGAAGACTCCAAAACCATAGATGGAGTGGAGAAGGAGATAAGATTTTTGAGTCAGTGCAGGGCAGGCTAATGTGTCCGATGGGAGACAGGGTCAGGATTACCCCATCTGAATCTGAGCTCTGAGGAACTTCATCATCCTATCCACCTCTGCTTCAGGCAAGCTCCTGGAGGACCGGAGAGAGGAGCTGGTTGGTGGTGACCTGGCATGTCGTCTCTGAATTTCCTGAAGGAAAGATGAGTGGACCCAAGGAGAGATCGCTTCTGGTGAAAACCTTGTCAGCTGAATCTGGGGTGACCTAGGCTTTGATGAAATAGGATCTGTAGGTGTCAGATCTGACATTTTTTAGATTTTCGCAGGAGGTTGGGAGGATGGAGCCAGTATGGTAGAACAGTCCAGGGACCTCTTCTTAAAATCTTTATCCTTTGAGGCCAATTCAGGCTTCCCCTTTTTCAGACTTGTTGGAGGGGGGTTTGAGCCCCGGTAGCAAGAGAAGAGGAGGAAGAGGGAAGAAAGCCTTTCAGCTCCAACTCATTTTTCTTTTCACTAAGAGCCCTGGAATTGAAACCAGCACAAATGGAGCAATCCATTTCTAAATGGGCAGTGCCCAAACAGTTGTCACTTTCCTTGTGGGTGTAAAAATTGGAGATTTTTTGACCACAAGAAGTGCATTTTTTAAAAAAAACAATGGTCGTTTTTTCTGCCATGCTGAACAAATAAAAGAAAGGAGGAGGAAGTTTAAACTCAGTTATAGCAAAAGATTTAGAAAAAGAAGTAATCGATGGATGGAACTTGAAGGTTTTCAGAAATAAGGGGCAGAGAGTGAAAGAAAGTTACATATGATTTAAAAGTAGTAAACCTAACAACTTTATGATACTGGAAATGCACCTAAAAGCTCAAGATTTGTAGATCTGCATCTGAGCAATATGGCGAAACGAGATCTGAGATATAAAACACTTAAAAAACACCCAAAGGGTGTATACAAACTCAGAAAAGAAAAAACTACCACTGCCGAAAGTACAAGCAAGACACTATTAAAACTAATCGCTTTCACACAACTTTGCACTGGGCTTCATGAGAGTAAAACGGTGTTCTGTAATAGTCCATTTAAATACCATTTAGTCATATGACCAACTCAAAAAATACTTGACTTGTTCATCCACATAATTAACATTGCAAAAGTATATAAATCCTATGTTAACAATTCAAAACGTTAAAAACATTGACCAAAACCCAAATTGTAATTGCAACACGGCAGTGGTTTACATTGCTGCATGCACTTTATGCTCTGCTTTCTATGTGGGTAAAACCACTAGAAAGTTGAAAGAAAGAATAGCTGAGCATGAAAAAGACATCAAAAATGGAACGAGAATGCATTATTTTTACATAGCCTGCCTGGCTTGTGAGAACTTTAAGAAGTTTATGTTCATTGTGATTGATCGTATAGTCCCATCACATAGAGGAGGTGACATAAAAACACACCTAGACAAATTAGAGATGGAATGGCAGCTAAGGTTAAATGCCAGTGAAAAAACAGGACTTAATGAGAATTATTCCCTCAAGTGTGTCCTAACACTTAGATCTGCATAGCTTTAAAGTTTGCTGATTTTATGTGTGTGTATTAAGGAATTTGGTCTTGTGTGTTTAGGGAGGGGGGCTATTTACATGTACACTGGGTATGCAATAATAGAAGTAATATGTTATAAGCAGGTAGGATGTATGTGTTATAAAGCTCTCCTGTTTATATGACAAGTATAGAAATAAGTTATTTTGGGTTTTGGTCACTGTTTTTAACTTTTTGAATTGTTAACATAGAATTTATATATTTTTGCAATGTTAATTATGTGGATGAACAAGTCTGAAGTGTTTTTTTTAATTGAGTTGGTCATATGACTAAATGGTATTTAAATGGGCTATTACAGAACACTGTTTTACTCTGAAGCCCATTGCAAAGTTGGATGAAAGCACTTAGTTTTAATAAATACTGTCTTGCTTGTACTTGCAGCGGTGGTCGTTTATTCTTTATTTTCTGAGATCCAAGGTATATTAGGTCGGCGGGGCATTAGTAATAAGGGAGGAGCTTAAGCATTGGATCCATGATTCTAGTGAAGGCGACCAATCCAGATCTGAGACCCATCAGTTGAGGAATGAATGAAAATGGTAACATCAGGTCTTTCGTTTCTTCTCTCCCACCTGCCCTACATTATTACCGACTGGCTATCATGCCCCATCAGCGCTGGGACAACCAAGTACTGCCTGCCTCCCTTGGCCTTGCTCTGGTAATTGCTGGAGCCAGTTACACATCGCAAGCAATGGGGCTGGCACATTTGAGCTTCCATCCAGCAGGGGATGATTTTCTTTGTGTTTCACGTCATCACATTTGGGTTATCTGCTTGCAGTAGCCCTCAGTCGGCCTGATTAACAAAGTCTTGGGTACTGTGTCGGTTGCTGTCTCTTCTTCCGTGACGTCAGGTAGTCGGGTATAAAACATACAGCCGATGCAATTACATCAGTCTTTCTTGCCTTGCGGTGCCCAAAGCAGTTCGCAAGTGCCGGTCGGCCGACTCCTGAAATTTGCGTTTTCTAGTTTCAGAACAGAAGTCTTCAACTAAAAGCTAAGTACCCCGGTGGGGTTGGTTGCTCTAAACCGATGTCAATAAAAGTAAATAATTGCATTTCTTGTGGAAAGCAAATACCTCATAAAGATTTTAATTCGTACTGTATTCCTTGCCTAGGCCCTGACCATGACGTACCTCGCTGTCGGTTTTGTGCCTTATTTAAACAATGAACTATCCGTCGTCTGTATATTTTCGCTTCTAAATATTTTGGTGCTCGATTCAGTTATCCAGATATGTCTTCGGTAAGCCATCCAACTACCAACATTCCGTAAAAATGCAAAGATAAAGACAGAGACAGGCCACCTAGGTCCAAAGCTGCCGACGAAGCTTCTAACA
>NC_056739.1:839586915-839608332 GCF_019279795.1 Protopterus annectens
TTTTCCCAGCCCTCCAGGTTTAGTAGAAATTGGCGCTTCGAAGAATTGGTCCTTTCCAGACACCCTCCAGAGCACAGAGAGGCAGAAATAGGTGCCCAAGAGGCAGAGGTCAATCCAGAGGTGCCTACAGGGGGACATCAGTGGCAGCCTAACAACCAGGAGAAGTACTGCCACGGATCCAGCTGCTACCTCTTCCACAGGACAGACACAATGACTTGATTCTGATACGCTACCAGGGAATGTCAACTGAAGCACCCTTTATGGCTTAAAAGCTAGCCTTATTTTATAAACTGGCATAATACATTACAGGAGACAAATGGATTTTACAGACAATAGATTAAAGGATACAGGTTTCCACTTCCACTCTCTACCAAAAAAAGAGAGGGAATGCCAAACCTACCACCAAACCAAAAACAAACGCCTAGGACAAATCAACCATTTACTAAGGATGAGAGCTATAGAAAAGGTAAATTGCCGCCTATGGAACAAGGACAAGGATTTTACTCCAGACTTTTCCTGGTACCAAGGAAAGAAAATCAATGGAGGCCTGTTTCTTCACCTGTCCGCCTTGAACACATACCTCATGGTTCCAAAATTCAAAATGCTGACCCTACAGCAACTTCTTCCCCATGCTGGGCAAGGAGTCTTGGCTGGTGACTCTAGATTTCAAGGAGGCATACCTGCACGCCCCTATACGACCAGATTGCAGAAGATACCTCAGATTTCTTTGCAGGATCAGAGCATTATCAATTCTCAGCATTGCCCTTTGGCTTATCTATCATGGCACCAGAGTATTCACTTAAATGCCTGGCATCAGTAACTAATTGCTCATTGCAGGCTTCAGTGGATTTTTCTAGATTTATCCATACCCTGGACGACTGTGCCTAATACAAGCGGACAACAAGACCAAATTAACAGAAGATTTTGGAAAAGGTTATAAGAACTACTGCAAGCCCTGGGATAGCACAGAAGTCAACATGAAAAAGTCACGAGACTGGTACCATCCCAAAGGATAACATTCCTGCAGAACTGGACACTTCCAAATCAGATGGCATTTCTCACAGCAGAAAACACAAAGCAACTACCACTCTATTTCATGGCATTAACAATAAAGAACCCAGCTTACAGCAAGGAAAGTCCTGCAAGCCCTGGGTTACATGGCATCCTGCATAATATTGATTCCACATGCCAGGCTGCATATGAGGAAGTTCATAGGTTCATACTAGGCTATCTGCCCGAGGGCATTTACAAGCCTAGCCCATCGTTTTGTGGCTTACGCCACCCCTTTAGTATGGGGAACTATACCCATTATTTTGCTGTGCCTCTGTCGAGCAGTGACACTGAGGTAATCCCTGGGGTGTATCTGCGATCTCCCATCCATTGGTCAAGATTTCTCTTGAACAAGGCCAGCCGGTGGTGCTCTGCCTCACATGTACGGGATTTTGTTCCACAGCATAGGGAGTCTTTGGGTGATGAATCTATCCTCCATGCGTCCTATTAATAGCGGTCGAGGTTTAAGTCTCCACCTTGTGGCTCTGATGGATCTAGATTTTTTGAGGTGAAGCATATTCATCAAATCTGGGTTTGACATGGCCTTGTATGTTGGCAAAGGTCACCTCTGAGCAAGCTGCAAGTGACTGAATAGAGCTGGACTTCTTTCAGTGCGGCAGCATAGGACAGATTTTTGAGACCATTTATCCTTTTGGTGAGGAACTTTTGTGGCCTCTCCAGCTGCTGCAAGTGTCGGGTCAGATACATCCCGAATGGGGCATTGTACTCAATCATTGGTCTGATGAGTGATGAGTAAAGGGAGACTATGACCTCCCTTGATCTAGATGAGAATCCCTTCATGATAAGGTGGGCAATGTAGAAGGTCTTCCTAACTAGTTTAGCTACATGGGTGTCGAATGACAGACTACTATCAACCTGGGTCCCCAGGTCCCTGATAACTTCTTCTGTACTCAGTGGATTGCCACCTATTTGGTAGCTAGGGGTAACCTTGTTTTTTCCCAAAGGGTATGACTATGCATTTTTTGGCATTTAACTTCGGGCCGTGGCTCTGGCACCAGTTATCCGTTTCTGTGAGACCCTTCTGAAGGATATCTGTGTCAGATGTGTTTTCTACTATGGCGCCCAGTTTGCAGTCATCTGCAAACTTTGTCAGCCATAACCCTCCTGTGTTGCTTGTACTTGGAAAAGTAGATGCCAAACAAGAGTGGGCCAGGACTGAGCCCTGTGGGACACCACTTGTGACAGGTTTGAGTCTGACATGGCGCCAGCAACTCTGACCCTGTGGGTTCTGTCACTCAGCCAGTTTGCAACCCATCTTGTGATGTATGGGTTAACATTTAAGCTGATGAGTTTTCAATAATACCCGAGTGAAATATTGTATCGAAGGCCTTAGCCAGATCGAGGTAGGCTGTATGGACTGCCTTTCCCTCGTCAATGGCTTTGGTGACTGTTTCGAAGAAGTCAACCAAGTTTAAAGGCATGATCTGCCTTTGACAAAGCCAAACTGGGTTGGATCCAAAGTCTGCAAATTCCCTATGTCTTTATTTATGAGGTCCATTATGATCCTCTCCATGGCTTTGCAGATAAGGCTTGTCAAGCTAATGGGCGGTAATTTCCAGGGTCGGTGGAGGCACCGCCTTTGTGAAGTGGGACCACAGTTGCAGTGCGCCACTCACTGAGTGCGTGTCCAGAGATAAGACTTTGATTAAACAGCTGTCCTAGCTGTGGGTTTAATTCCTCATTGAGTTCGTGGAGCACACAGCCGGGACACCATCAGGTCCCATGGATGCTGTGTTTTTGCTGGACAGAGCAGTTCTCACTTGGCGCTGGAGATGTTTGGGGCTGCAATCGTTTGGTATAGATATCTCTCCTTTTGGGGGAGGAGAAGTTTGCACTGAACCTGTCAGCCAGTATGTTGGCAATGTCTGTAGGATCAGTAATCTTCACATCATTTTGAACTAGTTCTGAGCATATCTGGGAGTTTCCTCCTAGGTTTCTAACATAGCTAAAGAAGGCCTTATGATTGTCTTTTGAGTCTTTAGCTATTTTTCTCGAAATTTGCTTTGGATGATTTTATGAGAGCTCTTAGTTTTTTACTTATAGTGATCAAGGGTGTCTTACCTTTTAAGGATTTTGCTCTATCTTGTAGTAGCTTCCTCCTTTTATTGTAGAGTTTGTTTATGGCTGGGGTCCACCAGACTGGACTAGTTGCAATGGTACATAAGGAATATGTGGTCTCAACACAAGCACAGTCTAGAAGCCCAGATTCCAATAATTCCATGCCTGAAGCAAGAATTCCTGTGGTGGGCTCAGGCCTGTCAGTTGAACAGAGGACTGCCTTTCCACAAACCTTGCCCAAGCCAGGCTATCACCACGGACACCTCAGACCTAGGCTGGGGGGCACACATGGTGGACAAGTGTATACAAGGCCTATGGACACAAGACCAGCTGAACCTACACATAAATCAAAAAGAGATGCTGGCAGTGAAACAGGCAATTCAGACCGTTTCTTCAACAGGGTCATTTGCTGATAAGGACGGACAACACCACAGTCATGTGGTATATCAACAAACAGGGAGGCACACACTCATATCCTCTATGCCGGATGGCAATGGACCTATGGAATGTGGCCCTGAACCTCAACATACAGCTCCAGGCCATATTTGTGCCAGGAAAAGAAAATATACTAGCAGACACCTTAAGCAGAACTACCACGGATGCCCACGAATGGAGGCTGCATCCAGACATCTTCAAATCCATTACAAAGAAATGGGGACTACCAGAAATAGACCTGTTCGCATCCCCACACAACCACCAATTGAGGAAATTCTGCACAAGGACATACCACCCACTTGCTTGGAAGGTGGACTCCCTATCCTTCAGTTGGGAAAACCTGACAGCATATGCATTCCCACCTCTTCCTTTGATGCACAAAGTGCTACTGAAGATCAAAGAAGATCACCCAAGGATCATCCTGATAGCTCCAGACTGGCCGAGGCAGCATTGGTACCTGCTACTGAGGAGCATGTCTCGGACACACGCATGGCCTCTACCTCTAGTTCCTTTGCTGCTAACACAGAACAACTTCAAGATCCTACATCCAAACTTGAAAACACTACAGCTAGCTGCTTGGAATATTACATAAAACAAAATAAACCAGATTTATCTCGGAGGGTTAAAGACATTATCCTGGAGGCTCGCAGACCCTCCACAAGGAAGACTTATTCAGCCAAATGGAAAAGATATCTCATTTGGAGTGCAGCAAAAGGAGAAAATGTTTCATTAGCAAACATAGCTAACATCCTGGAATATTTAGCAGAGCTTTTCCACAATGGCCTGTCTTACTCCTCCATTAAGATTCATGCATCAGCAATTTCAGCAGAATACAACATGGATCCTCCAGTCTTCTCTCATCCTCTACTCAGGCAGTTTCTGAGAGGAATTAAAAATGTAAAGCCTCCAAGGAAGCCACCTTTGCCTACATGGGACCTTAACTTTGTGCTGGAAAAGTTAACACCTCCCCCTTTCGAACCAGCAGCAACAGCAGAATTACAGTTCTTATCTTGGAAAACTGCTTTCCTACTTGCAATCACTTCAGCAAGAAGGATTTCTGAATTACAGGCATTAATGGCAGTATAGCCCGTCCTTATCTTCCATCAGGATAGAGTGTCCTTGAGAACTAACCCCACTTTTATGCCAAAGGTGGTCTCCAGGGTATCATTGAACCAAGCAATCCACCTACCAACATTCTTCCCCAACCCACAGAACAGGGGGGAAAGACTACTACATACCTTGGATGTGCACAGACAATTGCGCTACTATCTGGACCGAACCAAGAACTATAGAAAAACTGACCAGCTTCTGGTAGCATATGCAACAGGAATGGAAGGAAAAGCAATTTCAAAACAGACAATCTCAAAATGGATAGGAAATTGCATTAGATTTTGTTACTCCTTTCATGGAAAGACAACTCCAGAAAACATCAGACCTCACTCCACAAGGGCTACAGCCACTACTACAGCTTTCTTTACGGGTGGCTACCAAAGACATTTTAGAAGCTGCTACTTGGAGCTCCGTGCATACATTTGCCAAGCATTATAATCTACCTTTATACTCCAGATCCCGAGCAGGTTTTGCTACTGCTGTTTTACAAGGGATCTTAACTACACCATAATCATCTTACTGCCTCCTCCCCCAGTTTGGCTATGGTATTCTACCCATATGTTAGGACTGCAGATGCATCCTTGAAGGACATAGTACAGTTTTGTACCTACCATAAATGTAGATGTCCGAGAGGTATGCATCTGCAGTCAAGATTACCCACCCTCCTTCCCCTCTGTGGTACTCCTAGGGTATTTGCCCATCTTGTAGCTAGCTGGGGGAATCTATTATGGTGTATTTGTCTGTATATATGTATATACATGTTTATTTTTGTTTGCTCTCTACTGTTTGGAAACATTTGCATTTATCCAAATTTAGCCTTCCTAGAGGGCACCTGGCATCTGGGGCAAGAAACACTGAGGAAAATGGCGTCGGCTGATGCCTTTATACCCAATTCACAGCAGCTATGAGTCGGGTGAAGTGTGACATCAGCCGAGGCCAGACCCAGACTTTGGAATCCGGCCGACCGAAGGGCTGCCTGAGGCAGGACAACCCATATGTTAGGACTGCAGATGCATACCTCTCGGACATCTACATTTATGATAGGTACAAAACTGTACTTTTCTACTCCAGACTTTTTCTGGTACCCAGAAATGAGGGCATCTGGTGCCCCATCCTCGATCTATCCATTCTAAACACCTTCCTGGTGATACCAAAAATCAAAATGCTCACTTTCCAGCAACTGCTGCCCATGCTTTCCAAGGATGGTTGGCAAGTCTCCCTAGACCTTAAAGAGGCCTACATCCACGTTCCTATCAGGGAGTCATGCAGGAAATATCTAAGTTTCAGGGCAGGATCTCTGCACTTTCAGTTTGCTTATCTACTGTTCCCAGAGTTTTCACAAAATGTGTGGCTCCAGCCATTGCCTTTTGCAGACCAAGGAATATCCAAATTTACCCATACTTAGAAGACTGCCTAATTCAGGCAGACAGTCAGGAAAAGCTGCTCAAGCACCTGGCCTTTGTAAAGTCCCTACTGACCTCCCTAGGGTACACAGTCAATGAAAAGAATTCCAAACAAGTACCCACCCAGAGGATTATATTCCTGGGAGCAAGCCTGGACACAGCATCCCAGATGGCATTCCTTACACCAGAGAATCAAACTTACCTGACTGCCTGCTTCTCTCAACTAGCCACCAGACCCCAGTTATCTGCAAGGAAAATCCTGCAAGCTCTGGGGTTCATGGCATCTTGCATTCTACTCATTCCATATTCCAGACTGCATATGAGGAAACATCAGTGATGCCTAAAAAGCCTTTGGTGTCAACACTCTCAAGACCTGGAAACTCCTATACCCATGATACCTTGCTTCAGAAAAGATTTTCTTTGGTGGGCAGCAGCATGCTCCCACAACAAGGAACTACCTTTCTCACCTCCCCCCACCACCCAGACCCTCACCACAGAAGCATCAGACTATGCCTGGGGTGCACACCTGGATGGCAGGTGCATACAGGGCCAATGGAGCCCACAGCAAATCCATCTGCACATAAACCAAAAAGAGATAGTTGTCCAGCACGTACTGACAGCTTTCAGGCCCCATCTCTCCCCAGTGTCTCTCCTGATCAAAACAGACAACATCACTGGGATGTGGTATATCAAAAAGCAGGGGGGACTCACTCCTACCCTCTATGCAGGCTGGCCATGACCCTTTGGCACACAGCTGCTGCCATGCATCTCCACCTGTTAGCACAATTCCTGCCAGATTCTCTAAACTCTCTGGCAGACCACTTAAGCAGAAATCTTCTGGACCCACATGAGTGGCAGCTAGACAAAAGTACCTTCACCCTAATAACTCAGAAATGGGGACACCCCGAAGGTCAACCTCTTTGCCTCCCACACCAACCATCAGCTCAGCAAGTTCTGCACCAGGGAGCATCACTGCATGGCTTGGAAAGTGGATGCCTTTTCCTTCTCCTGGATCAATCTGTCCGTCTATGCCTTTCCTCCATTACCTCTCATCCCCAGGGTAAGGGTACTGCTCAAAATAAGGGAGGAAAAACCAAGGACAGTTCTTATTGCTCCAGACTGGTCTCACCAGCACTAGTACCCACTGCTGCGCAGCCTGTCGCCACTGCCACCATGGCATCTAATTCTCAGACCCCAACCCTCCTGACCCAGAGGGAAGGAGATTTCATGCATCTCCAATTGCAGACCCCCAATTTGGCAGCTTGACTTATTCCCTAACCTCCGATCAATCTGCCAACCTCAGTAAACAGGTTCTAGATGTTATACGTGAGACCAGACGCCCTAGTACTAGAAAGTCTTATGCTGACAAATGGAAAAAGGTTCTGCACCTGGATTCAGGCTAAGGGATTCAGGCTAAGGGAGACGATATGGCACAGCCCTCCCTCCCCCTCTTCCTGGATTACTTAGCTGACCTGCTACACAGTGCTCTCTTTTCCTCTATTAAAATTCATGCCTTTGCTGTCTCTTTTCATTTCCCCACTGAGCAGCACCTTTTCCCACACCCTCTCATCAAACAATTGCTAAGAGGGCATAGCAACTTGAGGCCATCCAGAAGAGCACCTACCCCAGCTTGGGACCTTAACTTTTTATTGGAAAAGCTCACCCTGCCCCCCCATTCAAACCAGCATCTTCAGCAGAGTTAAAATTTCTTTCCTGGAAGACAGCTTTCCTTCTGGCCATCATTCTCCGAGCTACAAGCACTCATGGCTGTGGAGACCTTCATCATCTTCCATGCTGACAGGGTTTTCATCAGGACTAATCCATCCTTCATACCCATAGTGGTGTCCATTGTGGCTCTCAACCAATCCATTCATTACCCACCTTTCTCCTTAACCCACAGAACAAGGGGGAAAGGATTCTGCAATCTCTAGATGTGCACATACAGCTCAGATTCTATCTAAACAAGACTAAATCCTTCAGAAAGTCTGATAAATTGCTGGTTAGCTTTGCTGCAGAGGGCAAAGCCATCTCCAAACAGTTTCCAAACGGATAGCACACTGCATCCATTTCTGTTACAAGCAACACGGAAGACCTCCCCCTAAGGCAGTCAGGACTCACTCCACCCGAGCAGCCTCCACCTCTGCAGCTTTCCTCAGAGGAGTCCCCACCAGGGACATCCTGGAGGCTGCCACCTGGACATCTGTTCACACTTTCACCAAACATTACCACCTGCCTGTCTTCTCCAAATCCAGGGCAGGGTTTGCCACTGCCGTGTTGCAGGGCATCCTAGTCAGCCCCTAGTCTCCTTAACTGCCTCCACCCTTTTTTCCGCTTTGGGAATTAACCCAAATGTGATGACTGCAACGGTGAAACATGAACATAGTACAGTTGTATACTCTTACCATAAATTTAGATGTTCTTGTGTATTCACTGTTGCGGTCCTGGTTTCCCTCCCTCCATCCCTCTCCTTTCTTCTCTTTCCTTACAAGGGACATTTTGGTATTTACTTTCTACTGGAAGGGTTCTTCCACCAGAACCTTGGTCCCACTTGGGGGCACCTGACAGGGCAAGAAAAACTGATGTAATGGTGTCGGCTGCATTACTTTATAGTACTGGCGACTAGACGTCAGTCCTGAAGCGACAGCAACCGACGCAGAAATACTAAGCCTCTGGTATTCGGGCTGGCCAAGAGCTACCCTGGCAGGGATAGCCCAAATGTGATGACTGCAGCAGTGAATACACTTGAACATCTACATTTATGGTAAGTGTATACAACTGTAGTTTCTATGCCAACCTACCCTGTTACTTCCCTCTCCCTTCTGTGGCATTGTGATACAGTCCTATGGGAGTGCATTGTGTAATCCATAGCATATCACCCAGCCTGTGTTGCAACTCATCCAAGTCCCACTACCCCAACCTCCCCACGCCTCCTCTGGCAATGTCCCCAGCCTCCAGTAGGGATCATCTGTCTGGAAACTGCCATGCACCATCTTGCTCCCCATTGATGGACATGCTTTTCCCTGCCTGCTGATGTTCATCGTGTTTCACTGTTGCAGTCATGACTGTAGGGTTCTCCCCTGCCGGCAGGCAGTCCTCGGTTGGCCAGAATCCCAAAGTCTGGGTCTGGCGTCGGCTGCTCAGCCATGCTCCCTGACGTCAGAGCGCCAGGAGTACAAAGCTGACAGCCGACGCCATGTTCTCCAGTCTTTCTTGCCGTGCGGTGATAGCAGTTCGCAAGTGCCGGTCGGCTGACTCCTGACAATTTTCTAGCGTGCTTCAGTCCGAAGACTTTCTTCTCCTACTCAAAGCTAAGTACCCGTTGAAACTTTTTCTTGCTCCAGTCGATGTCAGAAAAAGTTAATAATTGTATTTCATGTGGGAAGCAAATACCTCACAAGGATTTTCAGTCTTACTGGATCCCTTGCTTAGGACCTGTCCACGACGGAGCTAGTTGTCGGTTTTGTGCTAGATTTAATCAACGTACGATTAAACGAAGATACGATTTTGCATTTCATTACTTCGGTAGGCATTTCAATTACAAAATGTCGTCGGACCGCGGTTCCGGCTACGGAGTTCTGCAACGCAAGGATAAAGACATGCCTCCGAGGTCCAAATCAGACGATATTGTACAAGCAGAGCCAGCTTCTGGTTCGGCCGTCATCAGTGAGGCGCTTTTGAAGCCTTTGTCGTTGGCCATTTCGGAACCGATGGCCGAAACGGACTCCCACAAGGAGCCTACTAGGCCTTTGAATATTTCTGTTGCAGGACCTTCGGACAATGCTCCTTCAGATGGGTCTGGAGCCGCTGTGCAGGTACCGGCTTCCGAAGGGGTTTTCAGGCCTACTCAGCTTCTAATAAAGGCAAAGACAAAGGCAAAGACTCCTTCCAAATCAAAGACTACAGCCCAGGCCTCTTCTGATCCGGCACCCAAGTCTCAGAAACAGTTACTTAAGATGGCGGAGGACTTACTTACTATGATCAGGGGTTCACATCCCCCTCCAGTTAAAAGGCCAAGGCAGGAAGTGTATTATGACTCCTCTGATCAGGCTTCTGTTTCTTCAGTTTCTTCTTCTGACCAGGAATATTCTTTCCCTCCTTATGAGGATTCTGATGCTGAGGAATCCATTCCTTCAGCTTCTCCCCCTGAGGATTTCTCTTTTGGGGAAACTTTACATGAAATGAGGGAACATTTTTACTGGGAAGGACAGGAGTACTCGGAATCTAAGAAAAGACTTGGGGATTTTCTTCTTCTTCCCCAACATAGACCCCTGGCTATCCCTTTTATTTTGGATATTGTGGATGATGCTTTTTCGGAAGCTAACTTAACTCCTGACTCTCTTCCTCCAGCTCCTGTTAAGCCAAACAGATATTATAGGGTTCCTGATTCCCACCAGTTTTTATACAAGAATCCTACTGCTCATCCTGAAACCTAGCAAGCTCCCTCAACTTAAAAGCCTGCAAAGAAATAGTGAAGCACGAGGTCCGAGAACATCGTACCCTGCAAGGAAAAGTTATAGGATCGCTCCCTGTGAATACAACCTAGCAAGCTCCCTCAACTTAAAAGCCTGCAAAGAAATAGTGAAGCACGAGGTCCGAGAACATCGTGCCCTGCAAGGAAAGTTATAGGGTGCTCCTGTGAGTACAACCTAGCAAGCTCCCTCAACTTAAAAGCCTGCAAAGAAATAGTGAAGCACGAGGTCCGAGAACATCGTACCCTGCAAGGAAAAGTTGTAGGGTAATGGCCCTACTTTTAACTGTTGTAACAACCGCACAGTAGCTGGGTCTGGCACTAGAATTACCATTTTAAGCCCCATAAGTAGAACGCTACATTACAGCTAACCGTAGCCTTTATAAAACCTTGCAGCAAAACCTCCTGCAAAAATAAGGCTAACTTCATATTATTTTCTGCCTAATTTTAAGCTACTTTAAGCTGAAACTTGCCTAATAGACCTTGTAGTAGTAAAGATAACACCCACCTTGCAATCTCCAATCATTGGCAAATTGGATAACTGGTGTAGCCCCGCTCCGCTTGCCCTCGCTTCGCTCTGGCTCGCTTCGTGCCCCGCCCTGCCCACTATTCCTTAATTTATACTCTCCCTGGCCACTCCCAAACTCCTCTTCAACCAATCCCCTATAACCTGTGGTAGAATCCAAACCTATCCCTTCTGACAATACTAGTCCCCTCCACCCCCTGTTACTCACATACTAGTACCAAAATCTTAATCCAACTACTATGGCTATCTATACACCTATTACTTACCATTTTGTCATCCCTGCTAATCTACCCAATCCTACTCACAACCTATGAGGACACTGAATACCTAGGCTTTTACTATCCCAGATTCAGGACCTCATCTCCCTTACCCACTCATAACATCCCTCAACCCCTCCCCTCCCAGTCGCCCACCTTACTCAATTATGTTCCCATCAGGCCTAGATACATCTACTCCAAACCTAGGTACTATCATAGTACCCTACTTAGGATCTGGAAACTTATAATGAGGCTAAAAAACAACCTCACCATGGATGGTGACATCCACCCTAACCCAGGTCCAAATACTACTACAACCTTTTCTCCCTCCACCCCAACCAATATAGACCTTGCACATAGACCCCTAGACTCCTTGCTGGCCTGCCACCTGAATATAAGGAGTGTAAATAACAAAATTCAACACCTACATGCCCTCCTGGCAGTTTACTCACCTGATATACTATGCCTAACGGAAACATGGCTAAAACCTACCACTAAGGATAATGAAGTCCTGCCACCTGGATATAACATGCATAGACTTGACCGCACCCAAAAAAAAAGGCGGAGGGGTAGCAATACTCTACAAATCCACTTTATCTGTCACCATAGCCAACCCCCAATCCCCTCTATTCAACAATGCTGAGATCATTACCACAAAACTACACATTAACAACCATAAAAGCATAAACATTGTCTGTGCCTACATACCCCCAGGGAAGAACACAGACACCCTCGAGGAGTTCCTAACCTGGCTCAACAATAACCAGCCACAGGAAACCATAATTCTCGGGGACTTCAACATTGACTGGAAAACTTGCTCTTCTCAATCCCCAGGAATCCATGTAAACCTCCAAGGATTTACCCAAACCATAACCACACCCACTAGGCAAAACAAATCACACGACAAAGCTAGTACCCTAGACTGGATACTCATCAATAACTCTCCACATCAGTATATGTCAGGTACTACACCTGATGATCTAAGCGGTCACTGCCTCACATATATACTTAAACTAAAGGTTAATCACCATCATCAGCCCACATACAAAAATATATGAAGAAATTAAAACTTTCAACCCCAAAAATTTAACAATGAACTAAAGTCTTGCAACTGGTCTGCCCTAAAAGCCTTCCACTAGATGAAGCAGTTAGTTACTTCAACTCCAGATTTCTGACTATTCTCGACCTCCATGCCCCTAGCACTAGTAGAATCAAGGTCAATACTGCACCTTGGCTCACTAAAGATACTAGTGCAATTATTGCATTAAGAAATAAAGCATGGGTCACCTACAGAACTACTAAAACCCTACCTGACCAACTGTTATTTAGGCAACTAAGAAATGAAGCAAAAAAATCAGTAACCTCAGACAAAAGAATACTCCCACCGCCTACAACAGGTTCAAAAACTAAACCTCAGAAATTCTGGATGGGAGTAAAAAGACTACTCCACAGGACAAACCACCACCCCAAAACCATCTGTCGCTAATCAAAGCTCCCCCAAAGATATTGCCAACTCCTTTAACACCTTCTTCACTGAAACCATCCAAACTTTAGCTAACCAACTCTCACCCACTGGCTCCAATCCGAGCACTACCAATTCCAAAACTACAACTTCCTTTAGCCTTCAACCAGTCCCTACTCATCTCATCAAAACCCTACTTAGGAAACAAAGACCAACCACCCTGGCTGCTGACCTCCTCCCAGCTGACTACTTACAAAAAGCTGCAGATGCAATTGCATACCCCATCTCCATCCTTATTAACCGATCCATATCAGAAGCCATAATCCCTGACATATGGAAAATCTCACACGTCATACCACTACACAAAGGGGGCAGTTCCACTGAACTGTCTAACTACAGGCCCATAGCAATCTTGTCTCCACTAGCTAAGATCATGGAGAAGTGTGTACATATTCAACTCATGAAATATCTCACACAAAACAAACTTTTATCCAACTCACAACATGGTTTTAGGCCCAATCACAGCACCACTACAGCCCTTCTCTCTTTCACAGACACTATAAATCAAAATCGTAACAACAACGTACTGTCCTCTGCTCTCTTCCTAGACCTGTCCAGGCCTTTGACATGGTGGACCACAAAATGCTAATGAACTGCCTGGAGGCCAACAACTTAAATAAACTGACCCTCCAATGGTTTGAGTCCTACCTACAATGCAGGAAACAGGCTGTACTGTGGGAGGGTAACCTCTCCTCACCTCTCCATCAGACTAGGAGTACCCCAGGCTCAATACTAGGTCCCCTTCTGTTCTCCATCTTTATAAATGAACTTAGCATAGCCATACCAGAGGCCACCTGCATTCAATATGCAGATGACTCTACCTTGATCTGCACTGCCTCCACCCCAACCGAACTCGCCAAAATAACACAAATCACCTTCAACAAGGTAGAAAACTGGCTGCTAAACCAACGCCTAATACTAAATCCCAATAAAACTAAACTACTTCTCTTTACCCCAACACACAGGACCACCTCACCCCTGTTCAATATAACAGCTAATAATGGTACCATCATCACCCCAGTTACCCAAACTAAACTATTGGGTGTCATGATCGACTTCAACCTCAGATTTGATGCACACATCAATCAAACGATAAAAACTACCAATATAAAACTTGGCAGTCTGTTCAAGATCAAAGCATACCTCACCCCGCAAGCTAGAATAACAATTGCCCGCTCCCACCTCCTATCTACCCTTCTCTATGCATCTCCTCTATTCTCCCACCTCAATAAAACCAATCTTAAAAAACTGTCTTCATGCTACAACCAAATCGCTAGATTTGCTACTGACTCACCCTACCGTACCCACCACTGCCAGAACCTGAAACTCCTGGGCTGGTTGGAACTACCACACCTCCTACAGCTCAACCAACTCAAAGTCGCCCATAAAATCCTCCACCAACCGGACACCACCCCAGCCCTAAGAAACACAATCTGCCCCTACAATAACAGTCGCCCACTATGCTCATCCACCAAACTTCTAGTACTTACAATCAAATCCAACCATGCTGCAGGTGACTCCCTCTTCACCAACTCTGTCGGTAAAAACTGGAACTCACTACCTACTGACATTACCAAAGAATCTTCTCCATCCATATTTAAAAATAAACTTATAAGTCACCTCAAGTCACACTAGATATGCCCCTGTACCAACCCAGACTAAGACTTCATACTTCCCTCCAACATACTCTGTTCAGCTACTCCCCCTCACGTTAATTAATGAGATCCTTTATGACTAAACTATAACTATTGCTATCCTCGGCCTCCATGGTCAATAAGAAAAGCATGCCACTGGACTAATGGAAGTATGTATATACTATGTCTACAAGCAAATTGTATTGTAATCACAATTTAGTGGATTGTCTGTTTTGTCATATCTATGTACTATGTCTACAATCTTCTTCTATGTAACCTCTATTAGTTGAACATTTACTTGTAATGTCTATTTCTTATCCTAATCTGTATCTTTGGAGCTTTTCTCCCCGGGACTCCGCTGAAAATGGACATGTATCCAGCCGGGCCATCCCGGTTAACAAATGTAAAATAAATAAATAAATAAATAAATTTCTCAGGGCCCTAAGGGGGTTAAGGCCGCTTCTGCTAAAAACCCCATTCCCACTGAGAAGGATTCCAGGTCTTTGGAAAGGTGGGGTAAAAAAGTGTACACTTCTGCTACTTTATCTATTAGGGCTTTAAACTGTCAATTTCATATGCTGAAATACCAGCAATTTCTTCTGTCTGTTTTGAAACAAAAGCTAACTTCCATTTCCGCCTGTGCAGATAAGGAATTAGATGACTTAATGCATGCCACTGAACAAGTTGGGAAGCATGGTATACACTGTGGATTTGATGCCTTGGAGGCTTCTTGTAGGGCTGCTGCCTCCGGCACAGTCGTTAGAAGGCATGCTTGGTTAAAGGAACAAAACTTGCCAGACCAAGTAAAAGCTAAGTTATTGGATGCTCCTGTTCAGCATAATGTTTTGTTTGGATCTAAGGCTGAAGAGGTGATAAAGAAGATGGAGGACAAGGCAAAATCCATGCAAACGGTTAAAGATTTCTTACAAGTACAGCCACCCAGATTTAGTAGGAATTGGCTTACAAAAAATTGGTCCTTTCCCAATTCAGACAGGCCTCAGAGGGGTAGATACAGATGCTCCCGAGGAAGGCCTCAAACGTAAGCCTCTTACAGACCAAGACAGTGGACTGCTTCCACCCCTAGGGGAGGAGAGGACAGGTCGCAAGCTCATAGAAAACAGGCTCAATGACTCCCTCTGTTGGGCTGCAGGAACTTCTTGCCTGGAAGCCCCTCTCGGAGGAAAACTTTCTCTTTTTCACCTAAATTGGACTCCTATAACCCAAGACAAGTGGGTTCCGGATGTGGTTTCAAGAGGTTACAAATTCCATTTTCATACCTTACCAAGACCAAGCAGATGGCCAGATCTTCCAAAACATCAATGGTTAGAGGCCTTAAACCAGGTGGAAGCTCTCTTGGCTATGAAAGCCATAGAACTGGTTCCACTTTCAGAAATGGGACAAGGTTTTTACTCAAGGCTCTTTTTAGTCCCCAGAAAGCAAAATTCATGGAGACCCATTCTGCATCTGTCAGTCTTGAACACTTTCCTCGAGATAACAAAATTCAAGATGCTTACTCTACAGCAGCTACTTCCAATGCTGACCAAAAATGCATGGATGGTAACTTTGGATTTAAAGGAGGCATATTTACACATTCCCATCAGGCAGGAATGCAGAAAATGCCTCCGGTTCAAGGCCGGATCGAGGCACTATCAATTCTCTGCTGCCCTTTGGATTGTCTACTGCACCCAGGGTCTTCACCAAATGCCTGGCTCCAGTAGTAGCTTATTGCAGACTCAAGGGAATTCAAATTTACCCTTATCTGGACGACTGTCTTATTCAGGCAGACAGCAAGGATGTCTTACTCCAGCATCTAGAATTTGTTCAGAATCTTCTCAAGTTCCTGGGATTCACTGTAAACATAAAAAAGTCAAATTTGACACCCTCACAACAGATAACTTTTCTGGGTGCTCTTCTAAACACAACAACCCAGATGGCATTTCGACATCTGAAAAACAATTACAGCTGGCTTCAACTTTCAAAACCTTGGCAACATTAACTCAGCTATCTGCAAGGAAATTCCTGCAGGCTTTGGGTTACATGGCCTCCTGCATCCTTCTCGTACCATATGCAAGACTACATATGAGGAAAATATAGCGGTACCTAAAAAGTGTATGGTCTCAGCATTGCCACAGTTTAGACATACAGATCACCGTCCTGCCTTGTCTTCAAAAGGAATTCCTTTGGTGGTCCAGGGCATGTACTCTAAACAAAGGAAAACCCTTCTGTCTGCCTCCAGCCAGTCAGATACTAACCACGGACGCCTCAGACTGTGCATGGGGAGCCCAATTGCAGGGCAACTGTCTGCAGAGCCTTTGGACAAAGGATCAGAAGCACCTGCATATCAATTTAAAGGAAATGTTAGCCATTCAGAATGCTCTATTGGCCTTCAGGAATCTTCTACAACCAGGAAAACTACTGATACGGACAGACAACACCACAGTTATGTGGTACATAAGCAAGGGGGATCACATTCCTTTCCCCTTTGCAGACTAGCCATGAATCTATGGAACACAGCTCTAGCTTGCAAACTGGACCTTCAAGCTCAGTTTCTACCAGGGAAGCAAAACTTCCTGGCAGACAGTCTGAGCAGAAACCTGTCGGACCCACACGAATGGATGCTGAACACTGAAATATTCAGGATGATTACAGCAGTCTGGGGATGTCCTCACGTAGACCTCTGCATCCCACCTCAATCATCAACTACAGATTTTTTGCACCAGGACATTCCACGAACTAGCTTGGAAAGTGGATGCACTATTATTCAGTTGGAAAAACCTCTCTGGGTATGCCTTCCCGCCTCTACCTCTTCTTCCATGGGTGTTATTAAAGATCAAACAGGACAAGCCCAAGATGATAATTTTGCTGGCCCCAAATTGGCCTCGACAGTTTTGGTACCCAATACTGAAAAACCTTTCTCTGGAGCCCCCTTGGGTTTTACCACAGACTCCGAACCTTCTGTCCCAACACCAGGATCAGGTTCTGCACTCCCTTGTCAAAACTCTCAGCCTGGCGGCCTGGTTAATCCAGGGTCTATGATTCATTCTCTCCTACCCAAGCAGGTTATGGATGTCATTTTAGAAGCCAGACGTCCTAGCACTTAGAAAATCTTATGCAGGAAAATGGAAAAGATTCTGCTCTTGGATGCAGGCTCAAGATTCGGATCCTCTTATTCCTAACATTCATCTGATTTTACTTTACCTGACTGACCTCTTACATAAGGGTCTCTCTTTCTCTTCCATAAAGATACATGCCTCTGCTATTTCTGCTCCTTATAATACAGATCCTCCAATCTTTTCCCACCAGCTCATGAGACAGTTTCTCAGAGGAGCTAAGAACCTAAGGTCCCCTAGGTCTCCACCCATTCCTGCTTGGGATCTCAACTATGTTTTGGAAAAACTCACCTTACCTCCTTTTGAGCCTGCTGCCACATCTGACATCAAGTTTTTTTCTTGGAAGACAGCCATCCTGTTAGCTCTGACCTCTGCCAGGAGAGTTTCGGAGTTGCAAGCTCTCATGGCTGTGGAACCTTATATTATTTTTCATCAAGACAGGGTGTCTTTAAGGACTAATCCTACTTTCATGCCTAAGGTGGTTTCCAAAGTGGCTTTAAATCAAACTATTCACTTGCCAACTTTTTTCCCCAGTCCTCAAAATAAGGGGGAAAGGATCTTGCATTCCTTGGATGTACACAGACAACTACGCTTTTATCTGGACAGAACCAAGGACATCAGGAAATCAGAACAATTGTTTGTTTCTTATGCTTCAAGTTCCCAAGGTAAAGCCATTTCAAAACAGACCATTTCTAAATGGATTGCTCATGGAATCAGATTTTGCTATTCACACCATGGAAAGCAAATCCCAGTTAGTATAAGGACTCATTTTACCAGAGCTACTGCCACTTCAGCTGCCTTCCTCAAGGGAGTTCCTACCAAAGACATTTTGGAAGCTGCAACTTGGAGTTCAGTGCATACTTTTTCCAAGCACTACAATCTACCTATCTACTCTAAGTCTAGGGCAGGCTTTGCTTCTGCTGTCTTGCAGGGCCTTTTAGCCGCCCCCTCTTTTTTATGACCACCTCCCTTTTATTCTGCTTTGGGATTCAACCCTACAGTCATGACTGCAACAGTGAAACACGATGAACATAGTACAGTTGTGTACACTTACCATAAATGTAGATGTTAGAGTGTCTTCATTGTTGCAGTGTGGGTTTCCCTCCCTCCTGTCTCCTCTTATTTTTTCTTTTGTGTGGTTCCCTTCTTCACCCTTCTTTTGAGGTGTATTTGCAAAGGTTATGGGATCTTACTCATTTTGGAGCACCTGACATCTGGGGCAAGGAAAACTGGAGAGCATGGCGTCGGCTGTCAGCTTTGTACTCCTGGTGCTCTGACGTCAGGGAGCATGGCTGAACAGCCGACGCCAGACCCAGACTTTGGGATTCTGGCCGACCGAGGACTGCCTGCCGGCAGGGGAGAACCCTACAGTCATGACTGCAACAGTGAAGACACTCGAACATCTACATTTATGGTAAGTGTACACAACTGTACTTTCCATCAGTCTCTCTGGATGCTAACTGAACTCTGGTTGCCTGAATCATACTCGTGGCTTTAACTCTGTATGCCACCAGAAGGGCTAGACAGAACTGCTAATACGTTTGATCTGCCTAGGTTTAAAATGAGGTTGTGAATGAGGTCTGAGTTTTCAGGTTATCTTCCTATCAGCCAAGGGAATGACATAGTAGAATTTATATGTGATGCCTAAAAATGCTTGCTTTAGCGTCATAAAATAGTCAAAAGAAGAGTATGAAGATTAGGATTTTTGCTAAAGTAATTTACATACTGCAGTAATGTTTTAACTCTGTTACTGGTTAGAGCTTATGGAACCCATCCATGTCCATTAGGTGTATACTCAAAGTCTTGCAAGAATTCCAGGAATAGCAGGGGAAATATTTGAAACTGAATTATTAAAAAAAAAAAAATCCTATAATTTTTGTTTAAACATTGGACACTTTTTAAGTGAAGGGTGAGCTTGCACAGCATTGATAGAGATAAGAAATTAAGTCAAAAAATGTTTTATCGCCACAGCAAGGATTAACTTTGCAGATGTGAGCACTAATACAATACTTTGTTGTTCAAAGCATGTGTTCTATCTCTTCTACTAGTTCAAAGTGATTAAAATAAAATCTTGAGATCTGCTCTATTTTGACCCTTAGAAATACATAGGTTCCAGCATGGACTCTCCATGAGCAGGTGCATGCCTTACTTTGCCCAATACACTTCTCTTCTTGGCCATCTGAACCCAGTCGCCCATCCAGCTGTGCTTGCCACCTAGTTTTGCAATAGCAAGCATCTGGACCTTGGGGGTAGCCTGCCAAAGTCAAGGGCAGCCTATTTACTACCCTGTTATGGATACGTAGGTTCCATAATAGGTGTTTTGATAGGTAGTTATTCACATTCTTCACCTTTAGGAGTCAAACCTTTGCTGTAGTTTTTGTGCAAGTCATGCACACCACATCAATGACATAGTGAGTAGCTACATATATTAGCTACTATAGTATAACTTGTTATAAATTAAAAACTGCATTATCCAGTTTTAAACAGCTTAATATGACTTTTCATAGGCAGCTTTTAGTATACATCTCTGAGATATTCAGATATTGTATGCAAATGCCCATCTATCGATGCTTAGTTTACTTTTAATAACCATTTTTCATAGACGTGCATTAAGTATACCTATCCCTTACCCATTTTTTTTCAACATAAGGTAATTAACTAGCGGTTGTTTTTGTTATTTATCTAATTTCACTTTTTTAACAGTTCCCAAATAAGCAGTAGATTTTGTCAAATCTCTCATAATCTCACGTCTTATATTTATTTTCTCTTCTTATTTTTATACAGTAAACTGCTCTTGCTAATAGTATCCTACATAGCAAGTGTATAAACGTTCTCATCAGTTCCCTTCTTTATGTAATTTGCTTTATTTAGTAAAGTTGCAATAATAGTAGTTACACACACTTACCTTATTTTGGTCCAGTTTGTGACGCCCGTGCACTGGCCCAACAATCAAGGAGTTTGAAGTGGTGGGCTCAAGCTTGTCACCTCAACAAGGGACAGCCTTTTTCACAACCCACAGCCAGGCAAACACTGACAACAGATGCATCGGATTACGCCTGAAACTGCTACATTGCAGGCAAATGTATTCAGGGCATGTGGACCGCAGAACAAAGGCATCTTCACATCAATCAAAAAGAGATGCTAGCTGTACAAAATGCGCTTATAGCTTTCAAGGACCTGCTGCATCCAGGACAACTACTACTAAAGACAGACAACACAACAGTTATGTGGTACATAAACAAGCAAGGGGGAACTCATTCCTACCCCTTATGCAGACAAGCTATGACCTTATGGAACACAGCTATAAACCTTCAAGTTCATCTGCAAGCACAATTCCTGCCAGGAGAGAAAAACACTCTGGCAGATGACTTAAGCAGAAACATCATGGATCCCCACGAATGGGAGTTGAATCCGCAGATATTCAGAATAACACATAAATGGTGGAGCCCGGACATAGATCTGTTTGCATCCCCAATAAACTGCTAGCTACAAAAATTCTGCACAAAGAGTTACCATCCACAAACATGGAAAGTGGACGCCCTCTCATTCAGTTGGGAGAACCTACAAGTATACGCTTTCCCACCACTACCTCTCCTACCAAAGGTACTCATAAAAGCCAAGCAGGAAGAGCCAAAGGTGATCCTGATTGCACCAGACTGGCCACGCCAGCACTGGTACCCAATCTTAAGGAGCTTAGCACAAGAACCACCCTGGATTTTGCCTCAAATCCCACATCTGCTGACTCAGCACAACAAACAAATACTACATAGCCAGCTAAAGACCTTAAACTTAGCTGTATGGAAGATTCCTTAGTGAAGCAGTG